>NW_026731705.1:810000-850000 GCF_028476545.2 Physella acuta | reverse complement strand
TTTAAGAGATAATCAATTAAAAACCCTTTCATTCTAATAATTTTACTAAACTGACTAAATATTCATACGTTTCTATGTTTCAGACAAGTAATCCAAAGCTATCAGTCAGTAAGTTGATGCCTTATATATCGCTTGTTTCTATGCATGTTAACATTACTTAACAAAATAGAACTACACAGGTTTTAACATTGTACGGTAGGATCGGATCAACATTAAGCCTTTTCTAAACCCCTAAACTCTACAACAACATTCATTCTATTCTTGACCCCTGACCCACAACAACATTTATTCTATTATTGACCCTGACCTCACAGACCCTCGACTACGGGCTAAAGCGGACACACTTCTGATCGTCCAGTCCCCTAGCACTGAGGTCACCTATAGAACACAGATAGAGAGTATCATCCAACTCTCCAGAGAGTATCATCCGACTCTCCAGGGAGTTTGACATGAATGACGTCAACCTTGATGGTGATCATTGTGGGAGCAGTAGAGCACAGGTGTGTGGATTCCAGAAAGTTCCAGACTCAGGCGACGTTCGAGCAGGTATAACATGCCCAATAGTCTAAAATTGTAAGTAGTGTCCTAAAAGACAACACTCCCCCCTCCACAGCCCTCGTCCCTTCCTCCATTCTCCTTACTTCTAGACTTGCCCACACATATGAGAGACAAACTATTTTTTTCAGGCACTGACCACCACTGTCTATCTGGGCCATTGCACACAAGTGTCGGTAGCCTTGAAAGTGGCCAGAGAAAACTACATAAGCTCATATGATGGCCGCCCAGGGGTGAAGAAGTTGGCCATGATTCTGAACGTGGCCAGCGACTGTGGGGACGAAACCTCGGCTGTTGATGAAGCGAACAAGATCAAGCTGATGGTGTCTGAGGTTGTTGTCGTCTCAGTTGGTGCAGCTAACCTGACAACGTCTTGACCTTCTCTAGTGACCTTGAGCTGATTGATAATGGCACTCAACAAATCAAAGAGATGATGTGCCGCATTGATACGGCGAAAATTTGAACTCTTCTCTTTCAAATTAGATCAATAGCTTTAGTTTCTTAAAAAAACACCATTTGGTTTAGTATTACCCACGGTTTTACATCACACTTTACATCACACTTTACATCACACTTTACATCACACTTTACATCACACTTTACATCACACTTTACATCAAACTTTACATCAAACTTTACATCACACTTTACATCACACTTTACATCACACTTTACATCACACTTTACATCACACTTTACATCAAACTTTACATCAAACTTTACATCAAACTTTACATCAAACTTTACATCACACTTTACATCACACTTTACATCACACTTTACATCACACTTTACATCGCTGTAAACGATGGCCAGATGCCTCATATGTTTAAAAAAAAGTATATAATGTAATACAAAATATCCGAGAGCTTACGAAACAAATTTTAGAATGTATAGGAAGTAATAAAAATATGAATGCAATAAATTACAGCTCCAAAGTACAACATATTCGCTGATATTGTTTTGGTGATCGATGCTTCGGAAAGTATCGGACAAGTCGACTTTTCCAAGTTGCAGAACTTCATCGTGGGGCTGACTGAGTACCACAACATCGGTGCGAACAGCGTGCAGTTCGCTGCCATGCTGTTCGGCAGCTCAGTGCAAATGCTGTTCAACCTTCAGGTAGCTTCACACGCCACAATCAGACAGGTAAAACACAATTCTACAGCAGGTCACCTGCCTCTGTAGCCTGATATGTTAGCAATATATGATACCAGATGCAACTAGGATTGATTGATTAACCGTAGTTCAATTTCTATCATCTGCTTACCATATATCTCATTGGTTGATGTGTTTTCGTGGAGACATGTGTAAAATTAGCTGCTTCATTATTTAAACATTTATTTGTATTGACTTACTGGTACATCGTATGAACACAATTCAGTTAGTATATCTAAAAGGTCAATATAAGGTATTGACTAAGTATATCCAGTAGATAGCAGGAAAAAATGTAAGATTACACATTAAAAATGTGAATTGTTTTCATACTAATTAAACACCTACTAACCGCAGCTAAATTTACAGCGTTTGCATTAAGTACATTGGTAAATTTAAAGTTGCTTTAGTCTGTAAGTAAGCTGCATTTATGATTTACTTTCTAGAAACTTCTGGAGGCTTCATACCTAGCAGGAAGTACCAACACAGCTCCTGCTCTTGTACAGGTCAGGACACGAGTCTTCAGCGTCTCAACAAGACACAGCTGCTGCTCTTGTAGAGGTCAGGACACAAGTCTTCAGCGTCTCAACAAGACACAGTTGCTGCTCTTGTAGAGGCTAGGACACGAGTCTTCAGCGTCTCAACAAGACACAGCTGCTGCTCTTGTAGAGGTCAGGACACGAGTCTTCAGCGTCTCAACAAGACACAGCTGCTGCTCTTGTAGAGGTCAGGACACAAGTCTTCAGCGTCTCAACAAGACACAGCTGCTGCTCTTGTAGAGGTCAGGACACGAGTCTTTAGCGTCTCAATAAGACACAGCTGCTGCTCTTGTAGAGGTCAGGACACAAGTCTTCAGCGTCTCAACAAGACACAGCTGCTGCTCTTGTAGAGGTCAGGACACGAGTCTTTAGCGTCTCAATAAGACACAGCTGCTGCTCTTGTAGAGGTCAGGACACGAGTCTTCAGCGTCTCAACAAGACACAGTTGCTGCTCTTGTAGAGGCTAGGACACGAGTCTTCAGCGTCTCAACAAGACACAGCTGCTGCTCTTGTAGAGGTCAGGACACGAGTCTTCAGCGTCTCAACAAGACACAGCTGCTGCTCTTGTAGAGGTCAGGACACGAGTCTTCAGCGTCTCGACAAGACACAGCTGCTGCTCTTGTAGAGGTCAGGACACAAGTCTTCAGCGTCTCGACAAGACACAGGTGCCAGAAAATCGTCATCGTCATCACAGACGGCGGGTCGGACAGGAGGGAGGACACAGAGCAGGCGGCTGAGGCATTGAAAGACTCAGGTGTACGGGTGATCGCTATAGGGGTGGGTAGGGCCAACCTGGAAGAGCTGAACGTCATAGCATCCACACCTGGTGACGTCTTCTATGTGGACACGTTTGACGTCCTGCAGACCATCTTTGAAAAGATAGTGGAGCTGACGTCAAAGGTTTGTAGAGATTGGCTCTGTCTTGCATCATATTTTGATCAGGAACCTCGAAGTTTGGCCGTAGACTGCACCAGTATATACCTGTCCAAAGTCTTACGCAATTCGTCACTTCCCTCCTCCCCCTCCCCACCCCTCAAGCTGTAACTTAAAATTGTTTGTCCTCATGTAAAAAAAAGGCAAACTGTTTTTCAGGCACTAATCAACACAGCCTACTTGGGCCACTACAAAGGAGCCTCAAAGGCCTTTAAGATGGCCAGGAAAAAACTACTACTCGACCACGCCTCCAACACTATTAAGAGTTACGTGTCAACTGGTTATGCGCCATTGAGGCACTTGACTCCGATTTCAGCCTGCTTTTCTTTTTGGATTTGCTTCCATAGCCTTTGTCCAACCAAGAACAATCTACAAGGCAGCAGAGTTGTCACTCCTAGAAGAGCGGCTGTATACAGCTAACGAGCCTCATCTGCCCGAGGGTTCGATCTCGAGACTTTTCGGTTTAGCAACCATGAGCTTTACCGACTCGACCACGCCGACCCCTTCAGAACAAAATGATAAGTTAGTTAAGTTTCTATTTAACGAGACATAAGATCAGTAAAATTGAAAGTATTTAACAATATATAATATCAAGGCAAAAGAATAAGGTATATAACTCAATCCTTCTAACAACTATGGTAATAATTCGGTTGCCTCTCCTGCCCGTTTCATTTAAAAATAATCCAAATACTAGATAAAAAAAGTAATAATTAATAGTTGCGAAATTTAAGACAAGAATTTTGAGTAAGTTTAGAAGGGAAAGAAATACCTCTAAACTGTTAGAAAAGGTCATAGACCGTAATAATGAAAATTAGGATGACTGCGATTAAAGGTAATGTAAATATTTTTAGTGCGATAGAAATAAAGGTAGAGTCCACGTCCGTGTCAGCGTAAACTTTCCGGTCGAACTTTGTCTTGTTAGGGGTTGTCCAAACAGTATGTCTAAAAATAGCTATCGCAGTCAAAATGTTTTCGTCCGTACTTCTATCTTTTGCTTTGATGATGTTGTTAAGGGTGATTGCTTTGTTAACCACCTCTGAATGATTTGTCTTGAGAATCCTACCTAAAGTTTGTTTTGCTAGATGTATTATTTTGCACTCTAGATTGATGTGTTTTTCTGTTTCTTGTATGTTTTGTCTGCACATTTGGCAGGTGATATTTATGTTGGTGTTAGCTTTAGTGTTTGTTGAGATGGGTGTTGTATTGTATATGAGTCTGTATCCTATTTCTTTCTCTTTAGGTGTAATGTGTTTTCCGTGCAAGTTCCTTTCCCCCATAATGTTTTTGTTTGTTTTAAAGATAGCTAAAGTTTTTGTATAAAATGTGCCTAAATCTACCCCCCCCCCCTAATGTGGTGTAGCGTTTGTTTGTTTTAAAATGGTGTTGATGCTCTGTCCTATGTAATATTGTGCAAGTGGGTGGTAGTGTGGCTCTATCCTAATTCTGTCCAAATGTTTGAGTCGGAAGGTGTTAATTTTTGTGCTTAAATCATGTAGTCCTATCCCCCATTAGTTTTGCTTTGTATTTGTGTTTGGTGGTTGATGTTTCTAATGGTGTTTTTGAAGATAAATTCCCTAATGTGCTTGTTGGTTAGCTTTATATATATATATATATATACTAGCCGTCCCGGCCAGGCCCTGCTCTGGCTTCTGTGAAAAACCCTTCTGTTAAAGACCATCACCTGTGTGTTTAGTAATCATCATAAACCCGGCATTGCCCACCCAAACCACAACCAACCAAAACCAAAACAACAAAACGCAAACATAACGCTAACACAATTACAAATACAAACGAAAACAAAAACTTACAACAAACCAACCACAACCACAAACACCAATACGAACACAAAGAAAAAAGCAAACGAAAACAAACCAAATCCAAACACAAAACCAACCACAAACACAAACCCAAAGAAAAAAACAAACGAAAAAGCAAAGCAAACGAAAACAAACCAAATACAAACGCAAAACCAACCACAAACCCAAAGAAAAAAAACACAAAAGAAAAAACAAACGAAAACAAACCAAATCCAAACGCAAAACCAACCTCAAACACAAATACAGACACAAACCCAATGAAAATAAAACACAAACGAAAACGAAAAAAGAAAGAACAAAAACGAACCAAATCAAAACGCAACCACTAACGCAAACCCAACCTAAACACAAAGAAAACACTAACGCGAATATAAACGCAAAGTGCTCACGGGGCTGAATCGCCTACTTCAACTTAATAAACGACTATAGTACCCCAACTTATTCATAGTCTTTTGCACTCACTTTAATGAACGTAGGCGCGAAACCGAACACGGGAGGCCCGGGACCCCAAAAAGCACCCTGTCTGGGCGCCAGAGGACGCACCATGACGTCACCGCCTGATTGAACTTAGTAAACGCCTATAGTGCATAACTTATTTATAGTCTTTTGAACTCACGCGAACGTAGATACCATAGCGTACACCGGAAGGCCCGGGGCGCGAAATAGCACCCTGTCAGGGTGCCGGAGGACGCCCGGATTTGATTCACTTAAAGACTATAGTAACCTTTCTTATCCATAGTCTATCGCACTGTTTAAAACAAAATTATGCAGCATAGCGCCCACATGATAGCCCAGGGTGCCAAATCAAACCGTGCAGGGGCGCCGGCGGACGCGCCTGTTTCAATTTAGTGAACAAAAATGATAATACTCCAAGCTTATCCGTAAATGGAAAGAAATAAACGTATATGATTTGTAGGACCTGGCTTATTAAATGTTATTGATTTAAAAAAAAATAATAATTATTGAACAGTATGTTCAGTGTATAGAATAAATAAAAGGCAGTGTTAAAAATACCTAACGACATTGCACTTAATCAATCCCCGCTAATTGTGTAATTATTTTTTTTTTCTTAACACCAAAAACAAAGTAATAAAATGTTAATTCTCTCTTCTTAAGGATTTATTTTTCATTAAAGGGAAGTAACTTTGCAGTCAATACATTTCCGACACAATTTTAGAAATTTTATAAACGTCGATACACTTTTTAAAAATTTTATGTCGCGTTCATAATTGAAAATTATTCTTCTAAGTAAATGGAATGAAAATTGTTTTTAAAGACTTTCAATGGTAATTTTTCGACTCGTAAATTTAGACTTTGAGCACGATAAAAAATCTAACACTTAAATCCGTAGAAGTGTCAACGACAAACTTTTTTTTTTTGCCACACGTTACAGAACTGAGCTTTATATATTAGATTTATATATATATATATATATATATATATATATATGTATATATATATATATATATATATATAATTTATATAATACACTTAGTGTCAGCCCCCCCCCCTTTTAAAAATCTAATTAACCATTTTTCTTCTATATACTTTGCAAAACTTTAGTCTTGGTGTTACCCGGTGTGATAACAATTATATATCTGACTTTGTGTTATAATAATTAGATATCTGACTTTGTATGACATAAAACAAAAAAAATTACATGGACACTATTTTAAATTATTTAAAGGTACATTATTCATGTTTCTTAAAGATATTTTCTATTTTAATTGTTACTTCCCTTTGACCGCTAACAGCATTGGTTTATCCCACCTACTCGTTGGTTCAAGCTTTCATGTCTGTTTTACAACAGACACGACATACAAAAACTGTTTTTGTTTCATATGTTTAATGGTTTTTCATATGTCAATATGTTGATATAATTTTCTTTATAGACCAAAATAGCTGAAAGACTTTTCTAGAAGTTCAGGTTGCTATTGATGTGAAAATTAACTCATATTCATTTCACTAATACATTTTATCGATCCAAACTTTAGCGTCAATATTGAGAGTAAAAAAAAGTTCCCTTACAAACCTGACGGTCTACGGGGAAGGTGAAGTAGAGTTCACATGTTTTTGTGACCTCGGCATATGAAGAGATAGTGTGGTCATTAATATGACCAGCCGCCTTTACTTTTCCTAACATGAGGAAGGTACCCATAAGAGCTGGGCGGACTCAGGGACGTTCTACTGACCATGTTCGAACTCGAAACTTACGGGATAGCAGTCCAGCTCACTACCGCTAGGCCACTCCGTCCATTTAATATTCGGAGTCGATAGATCCAAACGTTAGCGTCAATATTGAGAGTCGCTAGATGCAAACTTTAGCTTCAATATTGTCGCTAGATCCCAACTTTAGCGTCAATATTGAGAGTCGCTAGATCCAGACTTTAGCGTCAATATTGAGAGTCGCTAGATGCAAACTTTAGCTTCAATATTGTCGCTAGATCCCAACTTTAGCGTCAATATTGAGAGTCGCTAGATCCAGACTTTAGCGTCAATATTGAGAGTCGCTAGATGCAAACTTTAGCGTCAATATTGAGAGTCGCTAGATCCAAACTTTAGCGTCAATATTGTCGCTAGATCCCAAATTTTGCGACAATATTGAGAGTCGCTAGATCCCAACTTTAGCGACAATATTGAGAGTCGCTAGATCCAAAGTTTAGCGTCAATATTGAGAGTCGCTAGATTCAAACTTTAGCGACAACATTGAGAGACGCTAGATCCAAACTTTAGCGTCAATATTGAGAGTCGCTAGATCCAAACTTTAGCGTCAATATTGAGAGTCGCTAGATCCCAACTTTAGCGACAATATTGAGAGTCGTTAGATCCAAAGTTTAGCGTCAATATTGAGAGTCGCTAGATTCAAACTTTAGCGACAACATTGAGAGACGCTAGATCCAAACTTTAGCGTCAATATTGAGAGACGCTAGATCCAAAATTCAAACAAACAAAAATGATAAAGAAAACAAGTTGATCTAAAACTTTATTTACGTTTATATTTACAACAAAAATTGTGACATTTTTATTCCTTTACTCCCAATCAAACAATCAACGACTTTTTCTCTGATAAAAATAACGAGATAATTAATTAAAAATTTAATAAAGTTCTACAATAATGTCAAGAAATATTTTAAGAGCAGACATTCAACAGGCGCCATGTTTGTTTACATTCTAGAAAAGACAGACATCCAACAGGCGCCATGTTTGTTTACATTCTAGAAAAGACAGACATTCAACAGGCTCCATGTTTGTTTACATTCTAGAAAAGACAGACATTCAACAGGCGCCATGTTTGTTTACATTCTAGAAAAGACAGACATTCAACAGGCGCCATGTTTGTTTACATTCTAGAAAAGACAGACATCAAACAGGCGCCATGTTTGTTTACATTCTAGAAAAGACAGACATTCAACAGGCGCCATGTTTGTTTACATTCTATACAAGAGCAGACAACTACCAGTCTTAGTCCGCATACACCCCACTATAATTTAATCCACCAGAGTTAACTCCACTGTGGGGATGGCCAGACCCCCAGCCCCACCCCAGTCTGTAGACCAGAGCCCCATTGCTACCTGGACAGGTACACGTTGTGTACGTGTACCTGGTCATTCTAATAAACCCCCTCACCTCCTGCCTGTGTACCCTGTGACCTACAGAGACCTGCTTAGAACAGCCATGAGGATGTGACACTATAATGGTCAGCTTGTCCACATATCTACGACTCTTGTATTTGTCCCTTACTTTATCACGTAGACCAACAAACCGCCACACCATGTTCTCCAGTTTATCACCTACATCTACGTCATGTGTCACACAATACAACAAACACATGTCTCCCTCAGTGTTTGACCGACCCACCTTCCACCCATAAATCTTGACCACTGGACTTTTATCATCATCAAACCACAACCTACAGCTGGACTGTCTCGCCTCACTCTCATCAAAAACCACATGTTTGGCTGTCACCACATAAACCTCCCGCCACACTTTGCTGGGTGTGTCCGAGTGGTCACATTCAGGACATGGACAAGTTCTGTAGGTCCTGTATGTCTGGTCCATCTCCTCTGTGTACTTGTCCACCCACACAACCCTCCCAGTCCCTGTCCTCAGTGAGTTCTGTCCCCTGGTGTTGTAGCAAGGATATGGATCTTTAGTGTCTGGTACAAACTCTGGTCTGTCTGGACTGGTCAACTTAACGGCTATCCTGACAGTTAGGTCAGCCAGGGCTTTTGTGAGGTCATACACATCGTTGTCATGGTAACCAGAAGGAAAATGTTCAAGACTTAACTGATTTACAGGTACAAACTTTTTATGGCCAGGATTTTTCTTGCAGTCTGCCAGGTGTGTGTGTAGATCTACCTTACCTTGACCTTCAAGACATTCTTGTACTTCATGTGTACCTGTACAGGTAAACAAAACAATTTTATTACTGTAAACATTTCATTAGCTGTTAATCTTTGACTAACATAAAACATGAAAACTATCTACAACCTCCAACTGTCACAACCATCTCAACCATCACCATCTTAAGATACTCATCCAGTCAACATTTCAACCTACAGAATGTTCAAACATAACGAATTCATCAGCACAAGACATAGTAAGCATACAGGAAATTACCTTTTTTAAGACCAATTTTCTCCAAACAAATGGACATTACCTGTAAAATATTTTGATAAATCCTCTCCACTGGCCATACTGTTGTGGTCATCTAGACTATCCTCTCCACTGGCCAAACTGTTGTGGTCATCTAGACTATCCAAGTTAATTCCTGTTAAATAAACCACAACACAAAGATTTGACACATTGTCTACATCAGCACTAAACCATGGCTGTACACTTGATTAAGTTAAAAGATAATTAACAAACTTACCTGTAACTTGATGTGACAGATCTCTACTGGCCTTTACTGTAGTCTTATGGTCATCTGTGGCAGCTGTTTGATTGAAATAACCTTGACCTTCACATCACATTCAGCAGCTATCAGTCACTCTGTATAGTAGAAAATATTTTTACTTTATAAAGAAAGAAGTTTATATGGTAGCTTTTTACTAGTCATCAACCAGTGTTTCTTTACAAACTACATAACAATAGCCACTGGTCAATGATATGGCAAACAGAATTCAGCATGATGGTCAGATGTAGAAGATTAAGATTAAATACATTCTTAGACCAACATGCAAGATAGAGTGAAACTGACCTTTGAACTCCCCACTTGACTTTAACATCAGTCAGCACACACCACAATGGAAGATCCTTCAGGCTCTGGAGAGAGAAATAAAATTATAGTGGAACTGTCATTAGCATAGAACTACAGAATGACAACATTTATGATGTAACTGTCATTAGCATAGAACTACAGAATGACAACATTTATGACGGAACTGTCATTAGCTTAGAACTATAAAATGACAATATTTATGATGAATCATGAAGGATTAAAGAAGAACATAACATGGTTCTTATAGTTATGGTATAACCTGAAGAGGTTACAGGGGAGAAATGTTGGTATCTAAAAAATCTAGATCTAGATGGAAATGTGTGGAAAGTTAATTAGAGAAATATTTTCATGGTAATCATGTTAATTCATATTTTAACAATTGCGTCAATTTAGCTACTAGATCTAGATCTAAATGACAATTAACAAGCCTTTATTATTTTGGGATTTTTAAGTTTTATTATCGATTGATTAGGCTAGAGTAGAGGTTACTAGATCTAAATCTAAATATTTATAATATTTTTTAACAGGTTTTTGCTAAAAGAATACTAATACATTACTGAATAGTTTTAAGTTTCTTAGCAATTTTAAATCAATTATTTTCTAAAATGTTAAAGTCTTACTCTTAACTTGTCTAAACTGCTAGGCATAAGGCCTAAAGTTAAAAAGCAAGTTTAAATTAATCATTAGGCCTAATGTTTAATGCTAGAAATTAAATGTAGAACCAGATCTAGAATCTACAACTCTGTATTCAGACTCTACTAATTCAAGAGCCAAAGCCAAATGTGAATAAAGTAGTCTTCATGATTATCCACGTTTTATCAAAAACATGACGGAAATTTCAAATTAGATCTAGATCTTAGATCTAGTTTAAAGTCTAGACTCTATCGAGTCTATGATTAGGCCTGTATTATAAATATAATCAAAACTTTTAAAAATATAAGCCATTTTTAAAAGCCCAATTGAATATATACTATGTAACTAGTATAGGCCTATATTATATTAATTAATTCTAGACCTAGATAAAAATAAAACTAGATCTAGAAGCTAGACTCTAGTTAAATTAACTTAAAACAGTATTTTTTGGACTCAGATCTAGGTTCTAGAATCTACTAGATTCTAGATTTAACTAGATCTAGATCTAGATAACTAGAATCTAGAGTCCTAGGTAAAATCACGATATAGCGTCGGAAATTATTGAGTAATGTTCGTTGAGTTTTGGTAACATTCGTTACTGTAAACCATATTTTATTTGACCGGTACAATAAAAATAAAGTCAAGTGCATTAAATTAATGTTTTAACTTAATTTACAGTTTAATTGACAGAAAATTAATAACAGATAGAAAATCTAAATATATTATTATTAATAAACTCGAGTGTAGTAATTAATTTTTTTTTTTAAGAAACAGGAAAACCCTGCAGAAGATTTGCGACAACCAGCTCTTGTTGTTCTGTTAGTAAATAAGACGATTAGATTAACTAAAGTTAAAAGTAGTAAGAATATCTAGAATAATGTTTAGTAGCAGCAATAATTAGCACATACACTTAAAATAATTAGAAATACAGGGAGAATGTTTATACCGGTGTCTGATAATGGAATCTTCTTTAAAAAAGGGGTGTTAGGTTACTGGTAGTTAACTAAATGCACACATGTCATGGCTATCTACTAATGTCAATGCTAACCCTAACCCTAACCCCAACCCTGGTGCTGGTCCTACCATACGCCTAACCCTAATTTGAAGTAATTTCTAACCATAAAATTAGTCGACATTACAATACTACTAACAACCCAACATCCCTTTTTTAAAGAAGATTCCATTATCGGACACAGGTATCTATAATCATCCCTAAAATCAATCCTTGCACATTTTTAAACATTATGTATTAAAATTAATATGGCGGCAAATAAATGATGGTTTACAGTATTTTCGGTGGTTTCCGGAACGGCTCGTCAGACTACGCCATGGTTTTACTGTTTTTTACTGCTGTACAGTTCCGGAATAATAACCGACGCTATATCGTGATTTTACCGAGTCCTAGACTAGAGAAAATCGTATTTTATCAAATATTTAGACTAGCTCTAGATTCTAGATCTAGATGTAGATCAAGATCTGTGTTGAGATCGCAGACCTTGGACAACCAAAAGCTGAGACCGAGTGTAACGCAGTCTCTACCCCAGACTAGGCCTATCGCTAGCAGAAATAAAGATCGGCCTTGGATAGCCAGAACAGTTTAAACTTTTGTTGCCATAAACAGCATTGAAGAAGCCAAATAAATAATAATTTTTTAGCAGATCAAAAATATCAGTGGCGTTTAGGTGAGAGAAATTGTGTGTAGCCGCTCCAGTCCCAAGACTGTTCATAGCGTTTATCAACTTTAATACTGTGTTCTGAGCAGTGTTTCTTACAGACTTTTTCTTCGAGGGAGACACGTGAAAACTGCGTGTGTGGGGCAGTGTTTCTTCCAGACTTTTTTCTGCGGGGGGCACTTGAAATCTTCGGGGGGCGGTAAACTTTCTTCGGGGGGCGGACACTGTTAAAAGTATATATTTTCTATATAAATTATATAAATTTCATTTCGTTCGGGGGGGGGGGGGGGGCGGTAAAAATTTTCGGGGGGGGGGGGGGGGCTCTGCCCCCCCGAAGAGATGCCTGGAAGAAACTCTGGTGTGGGGGGGAGGGGGGGAGGACACTGGTAAAAGTATATATTCTCCATATAAATTCTACTTCGGTGGAAGGAGGGGAGGGGCGGTAGAAGTTGTTTTTTTTGGGGGGGGGGGGGGGGGTTGGACTTATCATTCAGTAGCTAATTTAATGATATTGTTAAAATATATCATCTCTTCCAATGATGCCAAATACAATCTGATGACGGACATTAAACGTTTCATACTGAACGCGAATGATATTTTTTTTATTTGCGTCCAAAGCCTTTGTTAGCCCATCCAAAAATATTGCAAGACAGTAGAGGACCTAACCGTTTGACATTTCTCCTCAAGATCGTTTACTGCCACCAGCGACCAAGTAGGATAACGACTAGGTTTTTAAAAAAATTGTATTGTTCAAGATGACTTAAATTTTTAAAATCTAAATTTATTTATCTTTAATTTGTTACCAGTTTTAATTAGCAAAAATAATCGGTAGCCTAGAAAATAATTTGTGAAAAAATTAATTTTGTTTTTAAAATGGCTACAATGATATGACGGAAACGGTGGGTTAATTTTAAAGAAGTGTTGTTGTGACGCGTTTTACCGTTCAGCAGAAATGTCTAGTCTGTAAGATATGACGGAAACGGTGGGTTAATTTTAAAGAAGTGTTGTTGTGACGCGTTTTAACATTCAGCAGAAATGTCTAGTCTGTAAGATATGACGGACACGGCGGGTTAATTTTAAAGAAGTGTTGTTGTGACGCGTTTTAACATTCAGCAGAAATGTCTAGTCTGTAAGATATGACGGACACGGCGGGTTAATTTTAAAGAAGTGTTGTTGTGACGCGTTTTACCGTTCAGCAGAAATGTCTGGTCTGTAAGATTTCTTCTCACTCAAGTAAAGTGTCGGCAAAATTGGCGGGCTTTGTTAGCTGTCATTTTTATAATGTTATTTTTTTGAAGGTTTTTTTTTTTGCTGCATTATTGTTATTTTTTTAATTAATGAAAATAGTTTAGTTCGACGTATTAAATAGTTTTCTATAGTTCAGAGTATTTTGAGTATTTTACAACAATATTAAATAAAGTAATTATAATTTTGCCTACTTTATATAATTCTGCTCGATATTCTCAGTAGTTAGACCAAAAAAATTTACAAATGGCAAGTTTGCATCAAACACTGGTCGTCCATTTCTTAAACTAGATCAGTGTTGTTGAATAATACTCAAAAAATAACGCTTATAAGATTATATGTCTGAAATGACAATGTTAAAAAAACTGAATCATGGAATTGCCGTTTTCGACAGCCATCATTACCATGACGACGGTAAACAGAAATAGGTCAAGCGACAAAATAGAGCCTCAGGTGCATGGGTGTGAAAATTCGGGACTCTTCGGTTTAGCAACAATAAAAGCTTTACTGGCCCGACCAACGAACCTCTGACTGGTCCGACCAACGAATCACTGACTTGCTTGTGTTTATATATATGTCCCCTTCTATAAGAAATTCCCACGGGACAATGGGCCCAAGATTGGCGACTCCCCACCCCCCAGGCACTAACAACCCTGGTCACTGGTCAGCACACAGGCTAATTTTGTCATGTCCAGGCTTTCTGTTGTCCGCTCCCTGTGATGTATCATATTATTATATCAAGCAAATGCTTTTGATGTTCCTCCAATTTAATTTTACACCGTATAAAGTTTACAATCACATGTTGGAGCGTATCAGTTCTGCTGAATTATAATTATGACATATTTATAAATCACAAATTTAGATCTAGATAAAATGTGTAAATTGAACTAGTCATTCTCAATTTTTAAATCTAAATAAGATACCGGAAGTATAAACAAAAAGTGCATTTTTGAGTATAAACTATACGTGATTAACACTTTAAAAAAAAGTATAATTTAGACAATTTTTCTAATTCCTAAAATTTAACGTCCCAATATTCCAGATTTTATCCCGTGTATGATATTAAAAAAGATCTATAATGGCTTAAATAGTAGTCTATGTATATAAATGTGTAGCTGTCTTTGTTGTAATTCTACTATTAATTATTTAAATATGTATTTTATAGGTACTAATTATATCTACCATCATATTGCATTTACTTCTAATTAACCTGTAAATTAAAAGAATAATTTTTGCCAGTTTGTCAATTTGGCAAGTCTGATCTTTAATGGTATCGGCGTTTACTTGTATAAACAAGCATCGATTCTGATACAACGCATCGCATTGTGAGTATTTAAAATAAACTAAGAATATATAAGCTATTTTTTTTAAAAATATTATTACGGATATATATTCTTGATTTTATATTTTATTTTATAAGAACGTTAAAGAAAATAAAATTAGATTCTATTTTAATTATGTAAATTTCGCACATCCTACAAATGGCGGGAAAATACATTAATAACTATATCGATATTTTAATAGTATCGACTTCGAATAGTCGGGAATTGTTTAGCCTAAATACCGATACATTTTTAATATCACGGGTTTTTTTTTTTAATTAAATTATCCTTTTGTGTAGATATAAAAGGTAATTAGATCAAACAAAGTACCTATTATCAAAACACAATGACACAAGATTAATTAATTGTATTGCCGGCCATCATTGGATGTGATCGATTGACTTACGGTCAATTTTATTCAAAGAATTTATTTGCTTTAATTGAACTATTTAAAATATCGTGCCTAACCTATTAACCATTAATTTAAAGATAAAATAATTACAGATCAAAATATAAAATCAACAAATGCCTAATTAATTACCTAATTAAGTCGTGCGAGTTGAAATTGAATCCCAAACAGTGCACACACCAGTAGTGTAAGAAAGTGATATGTGGCGTCAACAAGAAGTCACCTGAGTTATATACCAGACACGGGGTTTTATTTCTTTACACGTCACGTCAACAAAAAGTCACCTGAGTTATATACCAGACACGGGGTTTTATTTCTTTACACGTCACGTCAACAAAAAGTCACCTGAGTTATATACCAGACACGGGGTTTTATTTCTTTACACGTCACGTCAACAAAAAGTCACCTGAGTTATATACCAGACACGGGGTTTTATTTCTTTACACGTCACGTCAACAAAAAGTCACCTGAGTTATATACCAGACACGGGGTTTTATTTCTTTACACGTCACGTCAACAAAAAGTCACCTGAGTTATATACCAGACACGGGGTTTTATTTCTTTACACGTCACGCTTGAGTGGTTTTAAAAGATCAGACTTGAAAGAACCACTGTTATCTACTGGAGACGGGTGTAAATATTTTGTTTGAACCACTACATATATATATATATATATATATATATATATATATATATATATATATATATATATATATATATATTAATAAATATATATATATATATATATATATATATATATATATATATATAAACTTTGATTCTTGGGGGTACCGCAGCGGGTAATACCCGACCTAGCAACGCCCCTAGCTTTGACCATAGGTCTTATGAGCTTTGTCCACATTGGGGGGTTTACCATAATATATATATATATATATATATATATATATATATATATATATATATATATATATATATATATATATATATATATATATATAGTAAAATATAAATTATAAACTGTTTTTTTATTTTAATCAATGATACAATTAACAGGATTTTATACATGTTTCATGGGAGTCCATTAATAGAAATTAACATGTGCTAAAAAAGTCAATAACGATATTTTACACTCCACATAAATGCTGGTGCTATTCCTAAAAGTTTTTTTATTTTAATATAAAAGGAACACAAATAATACGACATATAACACGTAGTAATAAATAATGTAGATGTACTTGAAAATGCATAGCATGTATAAAGTATAACATAGCATGTATAAAGTATAACATAGCATGTTTAAAGTATAAAAAAACATGTCAATGGTATAGTCAAAAAGTAATACGTGTATGGTTAATTAATGACAGATGTGCTATATAAATTCGACAGTACATATGTTTGACCATATGTCTGAACATTACAAATGATCTCGGACAAAATATCCCACAGCATACTTTTAATAGTGTATTGGATGATTTTTGTTGATCTGAACATTCTGTTTATTGACTGTCATATGGTTTTGATTACTATGTTTTATATTGTTTATAGGCCTATATAATAATTGTGAGAAATGTTTGCCATATAAATTTGTCATATTGCACTAAACATTTTAAAATTTAGATTACTAATATAGTTCGCGAAGATTAAAGAAATTTTTCTATAGACAGCGTAGGTGGGTTTGGCTTACATTTGACAATCCTACCATGTCAGGTGGACGAAACTAGATCAAAGGGAATGAAATAACAATAAAGACACACCTTTGTATCAAGTTGGTTGCCCGCTTTGATTGCAGAGACATGCCTTAAGGAAAAGACATCCGCCCTCCATGCAGTAGCGTAGCGAGGGGGGGGGGGCGGGGGGGTACATATGTCCCCGGGCGCCGACCTTAGGGGGGGGCGCCAAATTGAAAGTTTGAGGGGGGTGCAAATGAAAAGTCTGAGGGGGGTGCAAATCGAAAGTTTGAGGGGGGGTGCAAATGAAAACATGAAAAGTCCGAGGAGGGGGGGGGGGGTGCAAATCGAAAGTATGAGGGAGGGGGGTGCAAATGAAAAGTTCGAGGGGGGTGCAAATCGAAAATTTGCTCTCGAGGGGGCGCCAAATTGGAAGTATGTCCCCGGGCGCCGGGAAGGGTCGCTACGCCTCTGCCTCCATGGACAATACATCTAGCATCTAAAGTCAATTGTTATGCGCGGGTCACACCTTAATGGTCAAGTGCCACGTGCTTATTTAAACGACAGCGGAGATTGTCGTAGTGTGCATGCAAACAAAGCAGTATTAGTGGCGATTACTCAGCTCTGGCCTCATTAGTTACCTATATGAATGGTTTTAGGACTTTATTTTCTGGTAAATTTATGTTTATTAAAACCATAAGTGGAGCAGCAGACTAAGAGATTTAGAAATATGAAATTAGGACATGTCGAGCAAGAGTTCACACAATACATGATCACATAGTATTTGAGAGGTGTGATCACAACAATAGTCATATTATATTTACCTCAACATAATGTACCGTTATTTTGAGACATAGGGTGTCGTAAACAATGTTAATTGTTATTGTCTTTTTTTTTAAAATTACCCTGATTTTTAAAAAAAAACTTTTAGGGGATTTCTTGAATATGACACCGGTTTTTTCTTTATCCTTGGACATTGATCTGCAACCTCACAAAATATATCGGGGGGGGGGGAGGATTGATAGCGTAAACCGAACCGTCATCCGACCACTTTGTTCTATAAATATTGATTGTTGTGGAATTTCTCGTGTGTAGGCGCATCTTCTTCTTCTTCTTCTTCTTCTTCTTCTTCATTCTTAATTACGTATACAATGAAGGATTAAATAAAAAGCCCAACTTCGTGTATGAACCGGACTGTGGTCTCGTGATCAGCAGGTGCCCTATATAGTTTTTCCTTGAGTGGGGTGTGTATTGGCCAGTGTTTGGATCGCGCCTGGCTATATAATGAACATTCTCGAAGAACGTGCTCCGGATTCTCCGGGGTCTTGCCACAAGGGCATATTTCGCTACACCCAATGTTTTAGTCTGTTGTTGCCTGTACTGAGCCAGAGATTATGCATTGTTGGTTTCGTGTCAAATTGTAATACCCATCGTTCTTTTTGTAGTGAGGGTGTGAGTCAGACCACATTTGCGTTCGTTATTTTTTTTTTAATTCTTTAAATTTCTTTTGGATGTAGCGGGGTTTCTGATTGTTTTTTCATTCCCCAATTTTTGCCAGCTGGTCCGTGATCTCATTTCCTTGTATCTGGCAGTGTCCCGGGATCATGCACCAAGTATTATTTAGCCTTTCAAGGGCTGTCCTAAGTGATTGAGTATAGGGTAAGTGCATCAATACTTCCAACCTAGCAATTTAAAAGTTTAACACTGGATATCTTTACAATGATTTAATTGTGTGTACAGTAAATGTCGCTCTCTACGAGTATTTCTTCTAATTTTGTTTAATTACTTTAAATTAACATTTAATTTGGGCTAATGTTTCGAACGTTTTTGGATTTAAAGTGATTATTGTCATTTTTGTATATGAACTATCAATAAGATAAATAAACTGAAAACACATATTTTGTTCCGATGTATGAAATGAATTATATTAATAGTAAATGTACTATAGAAAATAAATGACGTTAATTACCATGCATTTTAATATTTTCTTTAATGCGATCAATACTTTTAACCTCTAAGTATATTCTCATCAGTTAAGAAAATAAATGGCCAGTCTGGAGAAATTTAGTGTTACCGTAGTACCTGGGAAATTTAAGATTGTGTACACACTTGCTCTCTGTCATAAATATAAATCAAGTAAACTAGGGTTGATTGTAAACTCAGAAATCTTTAGCAAGACAAAGATCAACAGTAACGTATTACAAAAAAAATATAAACTAAGTAAACTAGGGTTGATTGTAAACTCAGAAATTTTTAGCAAGACATAGATCAACAGTAACGTATTACAAAAAAAATATAAACTAAGTAAACTAGGGTTGATTGTAAACTCAGAAATTTTTAGCAAGACATAGATCAACAGTAACGTATTACAAAAAAAATATAAACTAAGTAAACTAGGGTTGATTGTAAACTCAGAAATCTTTAGCAAGACATAGATCAACAGTAACGTATTACAAAAAAATATATATCATCATTACATTTAGCAGGTCAATTATAAGCAACGCGTATCGAAGCAATATAATTAAATTCATTATTAATTAATACATTCTTCAATTACATACCTCTGCCACTGATTTAAAAACTCACAACAAGACAAAAAGAATGTAATTGTGAAACTTGCATACACAAGTTCAAATGTGACATATAGAGTCAACATACAACCTTATATACCAGCCAAGGGCTTCGATTGATTTCTTCCGTCACACTTGACTGGTTTTAAAAGATCCGGTTTTTAAGAAACTAAAAGTATAATTACGTCATGCATTAATATCTGCAGGTAAAGTTGTAAATAATTTAATAACTATAACACAACTTGACCACATGGTACTGTAACAGACCTTGGCCACATGGTACTGTAAAACAACTTGTCAACATGGCATTTTAACACAACTTGGCCTCATGGTACTTTTACAATTTCAGGCCACCTATATATATATATGTATATGTATATATATATATATATATATATATATGTATATATATATATACATATATATATATATATATATATATATATATATATATATATATATATATATATATATATATATATATTACTTTTAGTGTGGATTCAATACAAAATGAGGTCATTAAAGTGTAAAAATTGCAGCTGAATCAAACTGAATCAATGACTCCCTACATTTTTTTTATCTCCAAAGAAGATATAGATTACAGTAAAGTATTATCTTTTTAACAAAGTGTATAACATGCCATTAGTTATTCGTCTATGTCGTAAGTGTAATAATAAAATAAATATAGCATCATTGGTTATTTACGGTTATTAAAAGTTAGATGCATATACATTTCGGAAGAGTACAAATACTACAAAAATATCAAACTGATAACTTAATAGTTTTAGTCTAATTTTAGACCATGCCTATTTAAAACCAGTAAAACTGTTGTTAACTGAATATTGCTTACATCAGGTGTTAGGAATTACATTTTCTTTATAAGACTAGGGCGGTAAAATTAATTAATAAATAAATTTTTGATAAATTCCAATCGTGATTAAACTTTTTCTAGCCACGTCATCATTTTGTTTAGAACATTTTGTGTTGGTTCATGAACATTTTGAATTATTTTATTTTTTCCACTCAGCGTTTCTAAACGTCGATCAGGTCTTCAAAACGATTGTTAATATTTGTAAATTTGACTTTGATCCCTCAACATTAACAAAAAACTGGTTTTACGTGTGCTTTTACATTGAATGATCGATTAAATTTCTTTTATACAGATGTCAGATCTTTTTTCTTATGAAGTTTATTGCAGTGTCAGGTGATTTGCTTAAAAAACTTTAGAAAATTGATTACGGACACAATAAACACTAAAACATATGTTCAAATTCATACGCGCACACACATACTTAAAAATGCATATATATATATATATATATATATATATATATATATATATATATATATATATATATATATATATATATATAATGTGTTAATTTTTGCATCACAGTTTTTGGTCAATACGTTTAGATCACTTGACCCGACTTGAACTAATTACGACCCCGATTGTCACATTTTGTCCACAAACTAAACACGAAACGCAAATGCGGCTCTCCAAATCAAACCATATTTTTACTAGCTAGGAGATTTAGAAAGTAGAGACAAGTTTGAACACAACAACATTGATATTATGAGTGTAATACAGTCAGTTAATTAGTCCATTGTTCAGTCGTTCAGTCATTTGGTGATTCAGTTTTTCACTCAGTGTTACATGGGTAAAGTATTTATTTTCTGATGTCTGATGTCTGATGTCTGATGTCTGATGTCTGATGTCTGATGTCTGATGTCTGATGTCTGATGTCTGATGTCTGATGTCTGATGTCTGATGTCTGATGTCTGATGTCTAATGTCTGATGTCTGATGTCTGATGTCTGATGTCTGATGTCTGATGTCTGATGTCTGATGTCTGATGTCTGATGTCTGATGTCTGATGTCTGATGTCTGATGTCTGATGTCTGATGTCTGATGTCTGATGTCTGATGTCTGATGTCTGATGTCTGATGTCTGATGTCTGATGTCTGATGTCTGATGTCTGATGTCTGATGTCTGATGTCTGATGTCTGATGTCTGATGTCTGATGTCTGATGTCTGATGTCTGATGTCTGATGTCTGATGTCTGATGTCTGATGTCTGATGTCTGATGTCTGATGTCTGATGTCTGATATCTGCACTGTTACGTTTACCTATCTATCAGCCAGATAGAAGGTGAACGTCCCCGGATTCTTTTTTCGGGGTTATATGCAAATGCCTTACAGCTAAATGGATGAACACTAACACAAAGACACACTAGGGCTCGAATTCGATGTCTAGGGAAAACTAGTGATACTATTGTAATTAACACTCATCCAATCCGCATACAACCTTTAATAAGCGAACACAGTTGTGGCAGAACACCAGGTTAAACTAGATAAAATATTTAATATATAAAATATCAAAACCCAACTTACAAAATGTAAGAAAAAAACACTATCACAGATTTCAGCACTGCCTAAAAATAGCCACAGGCCACACGACACTGCTATAGCTTCAAGAATTACTTGGCGACAAGTAATATTATACTAGAAGACTAAATCAACTTAAGAAAGCAAGGCACACACAGGACTTAAGTTCTCTCACGTTCAAATGGTCAGAATCTATTGCCGGACAATATGGACGGCTTGGTCGTAATGGACCGTTTGTTCCAGGTAGACTGCCTGATCAAGGTAAACTGCCACGTGTGGCGAGTGTGCGGTGCAATTAAAGACTTCTGCGACAGGGGAGGTTATCCTCAACTCATGTAGCCATTGGTTGGGATAATCATCTGATCAGAATCATTCAATCAGATCTTAATGGAAAATTTCTATGTCTTAGACACCTTAATAAGTCAGTGGAAAAACCCCAGGTGTTACACCATCACTCCCTATAAGGAATTATACAATGTCAAAATAAAAATGGAACCTGACTCGACCTAAGTAGGTCACAGCACAAAAGAATGTAAAACATTTATTAACATAATCGGCCTTTAAAAACATGCCGTATTCTACATGTATTGTACACATTAGAATACGGCATGGGTATTTTGTTGACTGGTCGATTGTACAATAAAACAATCTAGAGGAAACAAACTGGAATCCAACGGATACACAAAAGCTCGAAGTCTGGGTTGTGCTTTCTCGCACATAGTCAATAACAATTGCAGAAAAAAACGTGTACTATTTGAAGAAGCATTAATAAAAAAAAAATGAAGAGAACTATTGATTAGATAATACTATTGACTTTTATTAGGGAGCTTGTAGAGAGTCAACAGTATTAGACACTGTAAGAAAATCACGGCGCCCCACGTTTTTGATAGCTTATAGTAGAGTGATCGCTTGCATTATTGTGAAGTATAGCAATTTATTTTCTACTTTTTAGTTCAATCAGAAAACGTGGGTTTTTAAAAACTTTTTTAATGATTATTATTTTCTACTTTTTAGTGTTTGTCTGTTTGTTTGCATTAAAATCTTGCTATCGATTTTATCTTTTCACTTTTTTTTGGGTAAACAAAGACAACTCGTAAAAAGACACGTTGTGTGAATACGTTACTGACTAGAACACATAGATTTGAACCCGTGTCGAGTGGGATAGCAATCGTGCGCCCAACCACTCGACCATATCGTCTCCCCCATATTGGCCACCAGTTGTTACGTTATGGTTGTTTGTACACAAACACAGCGTGACAACTACTCAGTAAGCAAAAAGAGGGGGAGTGCCGAACCTTGTTTTCATCAAATTACAGTTACTGGGTAATGTCCCTTTTCCCCCACGTTTTTTGGTACAATTATATAGCGGTCTAAAATGATCAATAAAATGTTTCCATGGATTAATTTAGTAATAAAAACAATAGAATATTCAATTGTCATCCAAAACAAAGCTTCCCTGAAAATTTCAGCGCGCTAGCTAACTGGGAAGTGCCAGAAATTTCGATCGCAAGATTGGATTGGAAAGACAAACACACAAACAGAGAAAGCAAGTTGAAGAAAACGTAGGAATAAGATTTTAGTTGTAAGCATCTAGTAAATCTTAAAAATCTGCTTGAATCCTTAACTGTATATGTAACTAGGCTTTAGCAAAATGAATGATATATTCAACAATTTTAAAAAATGGAACAATTAAATCATGCATTCTTGATTTGCCATACATTTATCCTGCTTTGAAAAGTACGGTTTGTTCCTTCTAATATTTAGAAATTATTAATAAATATGATGGAAAAATAAAATATAGTCAAAAACATTGGTTGAATGTAAGATTATTTGATTCATTGCTGAACTCAAATAGGTAGGCCGACACGAAAATCATAAGCTGATACAAATGATTTTAAATGTAAAAAATATTGACAAAATATGTCGTGTAAGAACCTAAAACAGACATTTGTCTCCCTTTATTTACCCACCTGAGTATCTGATCTTGATCCCCTCCCGTGTGATGTTGACGCCTGTAGCGTGTTGGTGGATGTTGTCTGTTGCTTGTTCGTTTAACTCAAGGATTAAGTGGCTCGTTGGGTTAAAGATGGGGTCTAGATGATTGATATAAGTTAACTATTTTAATTCTATACAAACACACACAACAACGCTTCAATGCGTGCAAATAATATGTAAATGAAAATGCAGATATAAAAGTTTGTCTACATTATGTTTTAAAAAAGTAAATAGCATTACATCACTCTAATCAAATGATTCAAAAATTAACCTACATATCGTCTGGCAATCCTCATTATCATACATAGGTTAAATACATAGGATAAACATCACATAATTATTATCACGGTTCGTTAAATACATAGGATAAACATCACATAATTATTATCACGGTTCGTTACATACATTGGATAAACATCACATAATTCTTATCACGGTTCGTTAAATACATAGGATAAACATCACATAATTGTTAGCACGGTTCGTTACATACATAGGATAAACATCACATAATTATTATCACGGTTCGTTACATAAATAGGATAAACATCACATAATTGTTACATTCCCCTTCATGGTGGGCAACAAACCCATATGATACCAACTAAATATACAAACAAGGAATACCGGAATGGTATCAAGAAATAGTTCAATTATAGATTTCTACAACCCCATATGATACCAACTAAATATACAAACATGCGATTTCGGAATAGTATCAAGAAATAGTTCAATTATAGATTTCTACAACCACTTGGCAAACAACTGACTGAAAACCTGAAATTTAAAGTAAACTAAAAAAATATAACTAATTGTAAAATCCCATTGTGCATATACAGACTACTTTTTATTCTTTTTACTAACGTAAAAGCCAACAGTACTTACAAAATGTTAAATAATATATATATATATATATATATATATATATATATATATATATATATATATATATATATATATATATATATATATATATATATATATATATATATATATATATATATATATATATATATATATATATATGTTACGGCCAAAGCTCGAAGTGCGGCCAAAGCACGCATTGACCGGCTCTTTTGGCCAAAGGCTGAAGAGCTTAGCATTGGGAGCGTATTTTGTACATTGGCCGGCCAATGCGCGCACTGGCCGGGATGTCCTGGCCAATATCCTATTTAGACTAAGTTGTGATCGCGTTTTCATTTTTCTGGGTGCGGTTTGATTTTGCGTAACGTATTGTTTGGCTCTTGTTAATATTGTATTCTATATGCAATGCGACATCAACCAAAAGGGCCGTCAGACCAAGAGACAGACATACCAGATGGATGCCAACATATTTCTAAACTAAAGAACATGTGGCCTGAATTTAAACTAGTTCACGGAAAACCAAGGCTAGTGAATAGCATGCAATTTCACACATCGCATCTAAACAGTTATCAATAATGATTTATATTGAAAGACTATAGAAAATCTTATTTTAGTGTTATTAATGTCCGAACTAATTTCGACTTTTTAAATTCTGTGTGGGCGGAGGGTCACTTACTTTTTATAAAATACGCTCCATGGAAACCCATGGTCTAATGGTTAGTTACAATAGAGTTCATTTTATTTTATACCTCGCTAATAAATGGGTCGCTTTGATAAATATATGACGTATTGTAATAAAATAAGTTTGTAATTCAATGGTGCTAGTTTCGCTAACCTTGAAATTACTTAATACTTTGTATTACAGCTGTTTACGCTACAAGTTAATCACAAATTGATGTGTGTGCAAAACGATTCTGCGACAAATGACGGGTCCTTTAAAGTTAGTTTTTTTCACTTAGGCAAGTGCAGGGCCTGGCCGGGACTGCTAGTATTATTATAAAATTTAAACAAAATATTGAGACAAGTTGCACACAAACGTAGATATGAAGATAAAGGCTTACATTTACCTTCTATTTGGTCTGTACCCGGAAACATTACAGAAGGAAATAATTGTACATGGGCAGATACTGGACAGTGGGCAGTTAGGGCACTATCTGTATATACAATATTCTTTATGTCAATTGATAAGGATGGAGGTGAATGTTATGAACAAAGGGGTAAAATGAAGTCTGTAATAGATTGGCATTATATATAGTTGCTAGATAATTGACGATTGGGGGGAGGGGGGGGGGGAAAGGGCGCTAGATTGATAGTGTATTTTTTTTCTCTAAACCGAAACCAAAACTAAAATGTAAAACCTTAACTGAAAACCTGAAAATGAACCTAAACTTTAAGGTGAAGAAAAAGCAAAAAATAGTTTTAAATGGAAACTGAAAAAAAGTTGAAACGGCATTTTAACCTTAACCTGACATTTAACGTAAACTGGAAGTCTAACATAAAAAGGACATCCAACCGGAAACGGGATATTTTTCAGGAATCAGAAAGTTTTCCGTTTATTAATTTTAACAAGATCCTTATCCAGAAAATGATTTTTTTTTTGGAAATAGAATTTATATCGGACCAGGAACTTTAACCTGAAAGGGAACTGAACATCCAACAGGATTCAGGATATTTTTTGGAACATGATTTATAATTGGAACTAGATTGTAATTCTAGTTGATACCTGAGCTTGTGAGTTAACCGGAAATTTACAACAATCAGATCCGGATCCTTAGTCGGAAATGGCATTTTAACTTGATTTGGAATATTAACTAAAAATAGAAATTTAGCTAGAAAAAACAAGAATTTTACATAGAAAAAGTTAATAAACCCGTACAGGGAATTAAGCAGGTATCGTAGCTATAAGCGATATCGAATCCTTAACCGAATTTGAAAACTACCGACGTCGTAGCAGTCACCTCAACCCTAAGCTTAACGTTTACTATAATTTTTTCTTTCTAGTATTTTATTGTATGTCTAAACAAGCATTTAATGTGTGTCTCTCTTATCAATGACTTTATTTTGTTTGTGTATTATTATCAGTGACATTACTTTCTCTGTGTATTTTTTTTCGGTATTTGCTATTCGATTAGTTTTTTCTCTACAGTCAATGGCGTCATTCTTAGAGACTATCAAATAAGACACTACCATAATACTTTATAGGTAACCTTGAACTACGCGTAGTCACTCAATACTACGATCATACCTCTAAACCTTGCACCACACCTCACCCTAGACGCTTAAAGGAAATCAAACAGACATAACAGTTAAACTGGTATATAGATTGCTTGTAATAAAACACTAGGCATGCTGCCCAGCTTCGCTTAGGCTTTCGAAAACATTGAGAATTTAAATGCTTAATTAATTCGCCCATATAACGCGCCGGTCAGTCGAGGTCAGTTTTGACCCCCTCATCGTAGACTTTTCGGCCAACCAGCCCCCTTGTTTTGTCGCCCCAAGGCAAGTACCTGCCATATTTGAAGCGCCTGCGGCGCCGACAACTTAGCTTTGTAGATCATCTAGATCTAGATCTAGAATCTCTAGATCTATATGATCTAGAATCTCTAGATCTAGATGAACTAGAACATCTAGATCTAGATCACTATCTAGAATCTCTAGATCTAGAATCCAAATAGATGAAATAATTGTTTTTAAGTTTAGGCCGAGAAAATGATATTGTATACATTTCATAGCGTACATAGCTCTAAATCATATTTGAATGAAATAGTTCATTTTTTTAAATTCTAAACTCGGAAGATGACGTCATCAGTTTTGTGCTCTTTTTTTTAGTGTAAACAATAAGCGACGTCATTTTTAAATGCGTTCTTGTCCCAAGTTTATACACTTTTCCGGTAGCATAAATAATACTGTTTCTCTATATTCGAATACGCCTTTATTTTTTTATTTTTCTTCTTTAAGTGAAATTGTGGTTATACATTTAAAACATCTAACATATTATTTTCAACAAAAGTCCGTAAAAAGTTCTCGATATATCGCTGTAGATTCTGATGTGATGTCCGGCGAAAATATTTTGCGGACAGACAGAGAGAGAGAGAGAGAGAGAGAAGTGCGAACGTGGTCTATTATAGATTTAGATAAATATACATTTTGAAAATTATCTAATATAAATTATTTTGTTATGTTAATCATCTTCCAGATATTGGGTGCAATAACACTTTTTTTCACCAAAAAAGTTCTATCCTGTAGGAACGTATTTTATTTACAATTTGAATGCACAGTTGTGCCGTTTTGTTTTAGAGACATCATTTATTCTTTTATTTTAAAATAAAATGGATAAACATCAGATTCACCTATAGTGTGGTACATTTTCCATTGCAGATTGGAACTTGAAACCGACATCATTTGCTGTGTTTCCAGAGAATATATATATATATATATATATATATATATATATATATATATATATATATATATATATATATATATATATATATATACATATATATATATATATATATATATATATATATATATATATATATATATATATATATATATGTGTGTGTGTATGTATATATATACATATGTATGTATACAATCTACATATATTTTTAAATGTGAGCTATGGTGTGAAATAGAGCCACTATCAAAGCAGTAGCGGGTCAGTTATACAAGGAAGTGTAAAATATGCGACAATTTGTATATTCAAGGATCTTTGTATATATATAGATAGATATTATAGATATATTATAGATTTTTGCTGATGTCATGACAGCTTGGTCCAGGTGAGGGGGATTTGTCAGGGAATTAAGGCGTGATAAAAATCTATGCTAGGCTAGTTATACGTCACACTAAAGGTCAATGATTATTACATTAGTCATATTATCTAAAGATAAAAACACATTTATATTTGTTTCAGTATACAAATTATGCGAAATATGTTAAGTGCTTGAATCTATTAATTATTAACATACTTTGTTTCCACTGTGGAAATTCAAGCTGATGATGTATGCGACTACAATTGTAGCGACGATAATCGATAATACGGACATGATGATCGACATTCCTAAACACAGAATGAATTTGAAATTAACACAAATGCTGCATATAGTAAACATGATGTCTACATATATGTCATCGAACAATGATAAGTACAAAAAAAACTATTGTCTATATCAGCCTAAAATATACATGTTTACTTGATTATTAAGTGAATAGATAAATAAGAATCTTACCTGTAAATAGATGTAACATATCTCTAATCGCCATTGATGTAGTTATGTGGTCTTTGAATGAAACAACCTAGCGATTCACACAACATGCAAGCAGCCGTTTATATATTTTGCTAAAACCATTTTGTCATTTTAAATTAGTAAAAAATATTAATCAACTTGTCGTGTCATTAACTCTACGTACTCTAAAACTAAAAAAAAAGTAGATTCAACATAGATACTTAGATAGTAACTAGATCTTGAAATCTAGATTCCTATTAATGTTGACCACTTGACTTTTATCATCATCAAACTATAAACCAATGTTCGATTTTTTCGCCTCACTCTCATAAAAAACCATGTCTGCCTGCCAACATGCTAAACCTCCACCAAACTTTGATGTGTCCGAGTGGTCACATTCAGGACTTGTAGGATCTGTGGCTGTACATCCCCTAGAGAACTACAGAATGACAATATTTATGGTGGAACTGTCATTAGCATAGAACTACAGAATGACAACATTTATGAAATAACTGTCATTGGCATAGAACTACAGAATGACAACATTTATGAAATAACTGTCATTGGCATAGAACTACAGAATGACAATATTTATGAAATAACTGTCATTGGCATAGAACTACAGAATGACAATATTTATGGTGGAACTGTCATTAGCATAGAACTACAGAATGACAACATTTATGATGAAACTGTCATTAGTACTGAACTACAGAATGACAGCATTTATTATTCAAATTCTTACAATTGCATCAACTTAGCTACTGAATGGTAATACACCTTTAATATTTTAGGATTTTTAAGTATTATTTTATCAATGTTTAGACTATGGGTTACTAGATTTAGATATATACAATAATTTGCATAAGGTTTTTACTCTAAGTCTAAGATATTACTGAATAATATTTAGTTTCCTAGCAATTTAAATGAAGTGTTTTATAAAAAACATTACTGCCTAATTAAGCTGTCACTAATGATAGCACAGGCAGTGGCGGAACTACAGTGCCGCCAGCTCCCGCAATGCTTGGAGGAGGGCCTACGCCATTCAGGGGCCCACAGCCAACCATAATCAATTTTTAATGGTTAAAAAATTAATTTTCTTGCATTTTTGACTTGATTGTTGTTTTGTTAAAAGAATACTGTAGCTGCGGTAGGATTATCTTTATTCTATAGACACCATCCCTTGTTTATCCTTATGCATTTTGTTTTTAAACCATTGTGAAAGCCGAGTCCTCTAATTTCGACAGCCATTATTACCATGACGACGGGAAACAGAAGTAGATCAAAAGACAGACTACATAGAGGCTCAGTTTCACAGGTATTAAAATATATACATTATAATAACTGAAATAGTGTTCTATGATTATAAACGTTTATCTGTCTTTGTTGTAATTAGATTTTTAAGTATTTTAATATGTATTTTATACTAATTATATCTGTTGGCTGGTACTGTATGGTTGATTCTTAAGTAAACATGTTGGCTGGTACAATTTTGTTTATTTTTAAGTAAAATGGTAACTTGAGCTTATTAAAGGGGCTAATGTGACTAGGACTAGTTACAGAAACCTAAGGGGTTAATCTAAGATATTGGGGATGAACAGGCCAGGGAAATCTAAAATTTTATTAAAATGTTATCGGCTCACCCTGGTCGTTAAGGGCTACGAGCTCTATGCAGGTGCATGAGTGACACGTAATGCTGGGAAGACACCCGCGGTGATTTATGTCTAAAGTTGAGTCCGGGCATGCCGCTGGACGTCACGGTTGGATCATGACTCATGGTCAACAGGACGTCAAAAATGATTCCGATGACCTTAGGGACTTATTATCGCCTGGGCCGGATAGTTAGACGCGAGCAGCGTAGAGACCTGTGGTGGTCAGTTGTCAGGTTTGAAACGCGGCCGGAGTGCCGTGTGGCCGTACATTAGCTCGAGCGGTGTATGACAAGATCGTTAGCCCTATGGGAAGATCTATAGCGGTCAATCATCGGGTGTTTAGCCAAAATACCGTTACATTTAATATAACGGTTTTTTGTTTGTTAAAAAAATTAAATTATCCTTTTGTGCAAATATAAAAAAAGTAATTAGATTAAACAAACTACCGATTAACAAAATATAGTCATAGAGGTTAATTCATTGTAATACCAACAATCATTGGAGGTGATCGATTGACTTACAGTCAATTTCATTCAGTGAAATTATTTGCTTTAATTTAAACTACTTAAAATATACGGACTAACCTAACTAATAATTTAAAGATAAAATAATTACCGATCTTTCTTCTTCTTCTTCTTCGTTCTTAATTTTTAGTGTTGAGGGGGATCGAGATTTATCTGCCAGTGGGCCGACTCGACCACGCCTACAACACAATTAAGCGGTACGTGTCAACTGGTTATGCGCCATTGAGGCCATTGACTCCGATTTCAGCCTGCTTTTCTTTTTGGATTTGCTTCCATAGCCTTTGTCCAACCAAGAACAAACTACAAGGCAGCAGTTGTTTTAATTTTGGAGTTGTCTCTCCTAGACGAGTGGCTGTCCCCAGCTAACGAGCCTCATCTGCCCGAGGGTTCGAACTCGAGACTTTTCGGTTTAGCAACCATGAGCTTTTTTGCCGACTCGACCACGCCTCCATCACAATTTAGGATACGTGTCAACTGGTTATGCGCCATTGAGGCCATTGACTCCGATTTCAGCCTGCTTTTCTTTTTGGATTTGCTTCCATAGCCTTTGTCCAACCAAGAACAAACTACAAGGCAGCAGTTGTTTTAATTTTGGAGTTGTCTCTCCTAGACGAGTGGCTGTCCCCAGCTAACGAGCCTCATCTGCCCGAGGGTTCGAACTCGAGACTTTTCGGTTTAGCAACCATGAGCTTTACCGACTCGACCACGCCGACCCCCTAATTACCGATCAAAATCAACAAAAGCCTAATTAAATACCTAATTAAGTCGTGCGAGTTGAAATTGAATCCCAAACAGTGCACACACCAGTATGGTAAGGAAGTGATATGTGACGTCAACAAGAAGTCACCTGAGTTATATACCAGACATGGGGTTTTATTTCTTTACACGTCACGCTTCAGTGGTTTTAAAAGATCAGACTTGAAAGAACCACTGGTATCTACTGGAGACGGGTGTAAATATTTTGTTTGAATTTAACATGACCTTTTCACACTGTAAAATAAATCGTTGTGGCCACATTTATGGCAGTATATAGACATGGACATATGTAGACATGGCCACCTGTAGCACATGGACATTTCTAGACATGGCCACCTGTAGACATGGACATATGTAGACCTGGACATATGTAGACATGGACATATGTAGACATGGACACCTGTAGACATGGACATATGTAGACATGGACACATCGATCACAGAACTACGCTCGTATACTAAATGTAAGGAACATGATTAGCATTTAGAGACAGAACAGTTCAACCAACCTTTTACTTAGAAGATTAAAATCATTATTTCAAGATATTTTAAAACGCTTAATATTGTACAGCTTCATGTTTTCTCCGGATTTTTTCTTCCCCGGTCACATTGTTGTGCTGTCATAACTTAATTAATTATACCTAATGAATAATAAACATAAATTATGAAAACATATCATCTTTATTTTAAAAAAGACATTATTAGTGTCATAATACCACTGTTACTTTGTAACATTTATTTCTAAATCAGTATATACGTATAAGTATGTATATGTATGTATTGATATTATAACAGCCATCTAAAAATTGTCTGACCACCACCCCCCTTTTCACATCTTATTAACAACGGAACAAAACGCTATTGTGTAGAACGACATTTGGATCCACCCTACGTTATAGAACTGAGGTAGCTGGAGATGGGTGCATGTACTTAAACCCCAGACCCCCTACCTCCCCACACACACCTTACTCGTCCCTTGCAGCAAAACATGTAATAAGATACCTAAAGACAGAGCCGTAATTTACAGAGCTTAGGCCTTAGGGGTTGGGATAGAAAAGTGTAGAGTTTCAAAGAAATGTAAATTACGATGGAAACTCGTTTCTTAGAAACAAGGATATCAGTAACAATGCTATTACTAGATTATTCTAGGAATTTCACATCCTGTTTATTACTGCGTCAAATACTTTCAGTGGAAGAATTAAAGTCAACATTTGGCAAACATTCAAATACACAAGTATACAGATACACATGTATAGAAATACACAAGTAAACATACCCACCCACATTTAGTTGTGTTTTAAACAGAAAATTCGACCATACGGGTTCCCAGAAACAAGGATATGAAAAACAAAGCTATCTATAAATATCTGCCAGGTATTTCAAAACCTGTTTTAAGCTGTTTTAAATACATTTTTCAAGTAAAGTAAAAAAAAAAACACCCAATTAGACACGTGAAAAACGGGGTAAGGTCAAGGTTGTTTAGGATGTAATGTGAAAACTAAAAAAAAAGTATAAATCACAACTGGGGTCATGTATATTCCATTGTAGGTATGTCTGTCATAAAATAACGAGGTTACATATACACAGCTTCTACATATATATATATATATATATATATATATATATATATATATATATATATATATATATATATATATATATATATATATGCTTATACATTGATATAACAAACACCAACTCATTACATAAGCGTGTATTCTAACACCATCAGTGGTGTTTTGACACCCCTCTGTATTCTAACACACCACAAGGTGACCTGACACCCCTGTGTTTTTTAACACACCACAAGGTGACGTGATATCAATCCCAACCAAGCGTACACCCACTCGACAAATCGAGTCGTTATCCCGGTTAGAATATTAAATATCCTCATTCTTAGAGTTTATGTTTAGTAACATGCAGGTAAATGTAGGTCACAAAACATAACAAACGAGACAACCATTGTAGCGATCGGTAAAAATAGTTGAGTTGTCTTAAAATAAAATCAATCTTTAAATCAAAATTTTAGTTACACGTGTAAATGATCTTATTTGGTGAGTCTAGTTACACAAATAAATAATCTCTTAGGTGAGTCTAGTTTCAAATGTAAATAAACTTATTAACTTATTTGTTGAGTCTAGTTACACATGTATACAATCTTATTTGGAGAACCTAGACAAGTGACACGCGTATTTAAAGAGGTGATGACAACATCGGCTGGTACATTGAAGAAATCTACAGAAGTATGGTTTTTTTTGGTCAAATACAGATAGTTACTCTATCGGACCTGAAAGTCACTTGTGATGATAAAGTAGAGTTCATCTGCTTTAGTGACATCACTAGTATACTTGAAGTGTGGTCAGGAATACATTAGACTAAAATGGATTAAAGAATGCCCTACACACAATATGGAGAAGTTTAGTGGTATGTGCTCTACCACGCGACCACACCATCCCATCTCTACAGGTCATGTACAGCTTTTTTTTTATTGAGATAACAAAAATTATTTTCTTCATGTCACAGTCCTAAATTGTGTCAATGTTCACAAGTATTGCAATAGTATTAAAAAGTTTATAGTTTAAAAGTCTATGTTTAGACAAGTTAAGATAGAACTAATGAAAACCAGAGATTTTTTTAGTAAACTTTTTTCTTTCACGTCAGCCTTATATTTAAATATATTTGTTTTGGCCTCGATATGAACAAAATGGTGCATACAGCACCAACACGACCCGTGTTTTGTACGTGTGGTTTTACTCGGCCGTCTGTAGGTTATTTATGTCATATTGATTTATCGATTGAATTGTGAACGCTACGTTGGTGTTAGATGATTGATTTGATAATTTTTGGCTGACGGTCAAATGTTTTTGAACAGTCAACAAAAGTTGGTGACGTCATCACGACAGAAAATAATATTGGAAATTCTTGTATGGATCCGTCAACATTTGAAAACACGAGAATAGGTCAACTCTAGCCTGTACTGACGTAATTTGTGGAACATTGACATTATGGTCCATGCAGTTCGAGTGTATTGGACGAAACAAATATAATTTAATGTGTTGTTTTTATTACGTTTATAACAGATTCATTTTTCAAAATTGGAGCTTTACCTCTACGATATTTTATTAGATAATGAATGGAGCATTTCTTATTTTACATTAAAGACAAAACAATGCAAAACAAAAACGTTGAGATTACATTTATATCTAGACAGTCCCCCTATATTTTTGTATTAATAAATATGTGATTGGAACAAATAACGTATTCTCTGGTGAATGGGGGTGGGGGAGGGGGGGAGGCACTAACGGTCACATCAACATACATATATGTGTATAATGTTTTTGTTATCTAGACATATGGCCTACACGTAGGATTTTCCTGTCAAATACACCAATGGAAATATTGATCATACAAGTGCAAATAAAAATTAAATCTTAAATGCTGTTATTGAATCGTCTGTGTGTGTCAGGCTTACGAAAGCACTAATCGTCACTCTTCAGTGAACTATTAATATGGACGACCTCAGCTTACGTTAGCTCGACATTCACAGCTGTATCAAGGCTTGTAGTTTCTAAAGAAGATTTTCTTGAAAAAAAAATCAAATTTTGAAAAGTTCCTGGTGAATAAATACTTCCCCATTACCCGACCACTGACAAAGGTTGTGGTAAGTTTTGAAATGAAAAGTTATATATATAAATATATATATATATATATATATATATATATATATATATATATATATATATATATATATATATATATATATATATATATATATATATATATATGTGTGTGTGTGTGTGTGTGTGTGTATTCCTTACTACCCCGAATACAACATTTTGTCCTTAGTCTAAAAATGAAACATACATTCTGCTCTTTAAATCTATGTATTATCAGGAAAGGTTTCTGTTATCGAATAACACGGATAGTCTTTCCTTCAGCACTACAATTAATTATGTCATTCAGTTATTCAGTTATTCAGTTATTCAGTTATTCAGTCATTCAGTTATTCAGTCATTCAGTCATTCAGTTATTCAGTTATTCAGTCATTCAGTCATTCAGTCATTCAGTCATTCAGTTATTCAGTCATTCAGTCATTCAGTCATTCAGTCATTCAGTCATTCAGTCATTCAGTCATTCAGTCATTCAGTCATTCAGTCATTCAGTCATTCAGTCATTCAGTCATTCAGTCATTCAGTCATTCAGTCATTCAGTCATTCAGTCATTCAGTCATTCAGTCATTCAGTCATTCAGTCATTCAGTCATTCAGTCATTCAGTCATTCAGTCATTCAGTCATTCAGTCATTCAGTCATTCAGTCATTCAGTCATTCAGTCATTCAGTCATTCAGTCATTCAGTCATTCAGTCATTCGTTTGATCAGTCGACCGGTCTATCATTCAATCTTACATAGGTAAGGTACTTGTGTACTCCAGGTAATTTTTTTTTATACAGGTGTGCTTCATGTGTTACGCAGGTAAAGTACTTGTGTAGCACGCATGAAGTACTGGTTCAGGACAGGTACAGTACTTGTATAGCACATATGCAGTACTGGCTACGACATGTAAAGTAATTGTAGCCTTCATGAGATACGTGTGTAGTACAGTGAAAGCAAGTGCAGTAACTGTTTGGTAAAGGTGAAATACAAATTTATTTGGAGTGTTTCAAGCTAGTTCTAACCTAAATAAATCGAGGTCTATACCTCGCCAGTCATACGTATTAATTTCAGATTAATAACGAGACCCTGTCTTTAGAAATGGTTGAAGGTGTCAACAGGTGGATTAAAAATTTTCTGGAAGAAGTCCAAGCGTGTCAACTGACGTCAGCAAATCGATGAAAAAAATTGATTTTATTTTATTGATCGTTTAGTATTGAATTGGTGTAAAGAAAACTATAGAAATATTGTTATACTTGTATACAAAATGGGCGCTTGCCAAGTGGAATATAGCCAACTGGACGTTCTAGTATAGATTTACTGTGGTTGGAATACCTGCTTGTGGGTTTAAAATCATTTTATAGCCAAGGTATTTTATAAACACTCAGGTATAAGCAAACAACTAAGTTCTCTGAAATTTGAAAAGTTGAGTTGAAATTTGTTGTTTTTGTCCTGTTGTCATATTAATAGTTGATGAAATAGATGTTTAAACGGATAACTAGAAATAAACACAAAAAGGTACGTCTAACCCAACTGGAAAACGTGACATACCTACCCAGGTAACCACGAGAAACTACATGTTAAAGACAACCCAGCAGGGATAATGGAACAAATCTTGTCAACGATGTAAAGCAACGCCAGACAGTGTAGTTCTAACTTCTGTTCAAAAGTTGGTTAACTTTCATTAAAAGTGTCGATATAGGTTTTAATAAGCATTTTATAAATAAGTAAAGTATGATTTTTATTCGCCTTTTTATTTTTGCTGCTTTGTTTTATCTAATTTTATCTAGTGCCAAATAGTGAACTTTCAAGTTCAATTCTAACAAAACACTTTTATTTTTCCAAACTTTACCTACATTAACTTTACATTTTATGCATAACATACATCGTAAGCAAAAAAAAAACAAAAAAAAACTTTTAAAATTATTTTCGTGCGACTCTCAAAAGACTGCCTATTGTAAGAATACAATTGTTCTGAAGCAGGCAGTGTATGATTAGTATTGCTAACACCGAAAGAAATATTCGATCAATTCAACTTTTCACGTTCGTTACCAAGTCACGTGGGGCAGATGAAGTAGAGTTTATCTGTTTCTCTATTTTGTCATATGAGGGTTAGTGGGGTCATTATTATGTTCAGCTGCAATGTTTCCTTAACATGAGCTAGGTACCCACTAGAGCTGGGTGAGCTCAGGTACGAACTAAATATCAACCAGTCGAGAAAACAGGGGAACTCAACACTGTTATATGAGACGGGATGGTCAAAGGGAAGTAACCGATAAAACAGAAATTGTTATAAAAATACGTGGTTTTCTACCTTTTCTACACGTGGTGAAAAAAATATCTAATCAGTATAAGAGATAGACATTAGAAGTACGACATGCAATATTACGGTTAAAGGGAAGTAACCAGTAAAATAGATATGGTTCTAAAAATACGTTGTTGTCTACCTTTTCTACGGGTGTTGAAAAACGTGTTTGAAGCAGTGTGACAAATAACGACCAAAGACTACAGAACAGTGATGTGTAATCAAAGGGAAGTCACCAAAAGTCTTGCTTTTCTCTTTAGCTCCTAGTTATAATTTCAGCCGACTTTTGGAAAACGTGATCGTGTACTTTAGCCTTTTCTCGTGTAGATGTACTCTTGAGATCTTCTACAAGAAAAGTCTGATACCCTGGCCTTGAGACGATCATTTGATAGTTAAATCACTTTCCCCACAAATAAGTGTTTTATGTCTTGAAAATCTCCCACCTTCCCACATAATAATATGGACATTTTCTTCAATGACTTTTTAAATACAGTTTTGAAATGTGGATTATAAATGTATACTTTATTGATATCGTTAAAATGTGCTTTATAATTGTATATTATATTGAGATGGTCTGGCGTCACATAACTTGAAAGAAAGGGAGATAAAACAGACATGTGTTACAACTTGTGATAACAGGTGTAGCAAGCTTATAAAAGAGTGGTCAGCTACAACTTAATATATGTGTGTTTACCAGACGTCGTTAGCAGACGTGCTTGATCATTTGGTAGAAGTCTATAACCACATGGCCAATAAACATATCTGTTTACTAACACAACTAACAGGTTTCGGAAGTATGTTCTTAGACGAAGAAATGAGTAGTGAAATTCTTAAAGTGGAACTGTTTTAATTATATCACTTACTAAATGAGAATACATAAATATTTGACCGAATGAACGAATGACCGAATGGCCGATCTAACGAATGAACAAATGAACAGATGAACGAATGAACAAATGAACGAATGAACGAATGAACGAATGAACGAATGAACGAATGAAAGAATGAACGAATGAACGAATGAACGAATGAACGAATGAACGAATGAACGAATGAACGAATGAACGAATGAACGAATGAACGAATGAACGAATGAACGAATGAACGAATGAACGAATGAACGAATGAACGAATGAACGAATGAACGAATGAACGAATGAACGAATGAACGAATGAACGAATGAACGAATGAACGAATGAACGAATGAACGAATGAACGAATGAACGAATGAACGAATGAACGAATGAACGAATGAACGAATGAACGAATGAACGAATGAACGAATGAACGAATGAACGAATGAACGAATGAACGAATGAACGAATGAACGAATGAACGAATGAACGAATGAACGAATGAACGATTGAACGAATGAACGAATGAACGAATGAACGAATGAACGAATGAACGAATGAACGAATGAACGAATGAACGAATGAACGAATGAACTAATAAACGAATGAACGAATGAACTAATGAACGAGAGAACAAATGAACGAATGAACGAATGAACGAATGAACGAATGAACGAATGAACGAATGAACGAATGAACGAATGAACGAATGAACGAATGAACGAATGAACGAATGAACGAATGAACGAATGAACGAATGAACGAATGAACGAATGAATGAATGAATGAATGAATGAATGAATGAATGAACGAATGAACGAATGAACGATCGAACGAATGAACGAATGAACGAATGAACGAATGAACGAATGAACGAATGAACGAATGAACAAATGAACGAATGAACGAATAAGCGAATGAACGAATGAACGATCGAACGAATGAATGAATGAACGAATGAACGAATGAACGAATGAACGAATGAACGAAAGAACGAATGAACGAATGAACGAATGAACGAATGAACAAATGAACGAATGAACGAATAACGAATGAACGAATGAACGAATGAACGAATGA